>NC_040031.1:20448338-20489873 GCF_000972845.2 Larimichthys crocea | reverse complement strand
CAGGTGTAGTGAGCCTTTACATACAAAACCATGACATTTAAAATCTTGATTAATAGTGAAAATGGTTAATCACTGGAACTCATTCCAATTAATCATGGTTCACAAACTAACTGCCACATAGTGATCCTTGGACGTTTGGGTACTAGATTACAAAAGCAGTTCTCAGTATGCCTCACTGGTATTCAGCAATGAATCTACCTTATTTATTGCCTTAATAATTGAATGTTGAGAGACCTAGAGTGATCTAAAAATCTAAATTTAATTTCTACTGAATTTAAGGAACAAAAAAAAACATTTTCAGTTTATCAAATGTTGTAATGACATTGCTGTAAACTCACACTTAAAACAAAAGACAGTTTGTTAAAGATATTGTTCATATACTTGAGCTAAAAACCTTTTCAGACACAATTCCAATTCTCAAATGAACGTTAACTTAAAGAGAAAAACCAACTGTATGAATTAATTTATATTAAACCATTAACTTTGAAGAGTAGAGTCAATAGAATTAATATTATTATATCACTTCTACGGAGCAGTTTCAACGTTTTATCACTTTACTCTGTCTCTTGTGCTTTCATGGTGATCATTTTCAAATCCACAAATTGAAAAACTGAGATGATATGACAGAAAAACAAATTATGTCCAGTTTAGGCTGGACCTTCCCTTTTACACTGAAGCTTAGATGGACAGGAAGGAACGATTGGACCTCCCCTCACACAGCCTGCCTTGCTCATGTGTCTGAATCCCTGACAGCTCCAGAGACCTGATCACTGACTATTAACCTTCCTAGTGACGGAGGAGGCAAAAGAAGAGGACAATTTCTTGGCAGGGGTTGTTAAGCATCAGATTAATTGCATGAACAAACAGAGGCCATAGACTAACAATGCTGCATATGAACAATATTGTAACGATAGTGTAACTATCCTTAACTAGTACTGTTCAGGCTGTGAACATTCAAGTGACATAATTCATGAGACACTTCTCCATTCAAACAGATATATACAGTACATCTATTGTGAGATACTATACAACTTCAAGTATATCTGCAGTGTTTTAGTGCTGTGCAGGCATGAAAAATAAGCATGCCGACATAACCAGCGTCTCACGACAGTTCCTAGCCACATCTAACATCAAGGCTGTGATGCTCTCTCCCTCAGATAGATTAATGACTGGAAAAGTCACCAAACATTGTAGAGGCCAACACAAAACTCAAAAATAACAACACGACCCTTTAAAAATAGTTCATCCACACACTGCTCGTTCTATTCTGCAGGTACAGAGCAGGACCCTCGTCCTGGAGGACGGCTGTCTCTAGGAAGTCGGAGTGGGCGTGTCGGCGGCTCTTGAGAGAGATCCTCAGAGCATTGCTCACAGTGGGTGAGATCACATCTGGACTCGTGTCACAGGACTCTGTGCTCTGCTCCGAGGTGCTGTTGTAATTGTTGTGGCTTGCTGCGCGGGAACCGGTCGAACTCATCATTCATGTCCTCGAGGATGGGTGACTCGTGGATGTCTGCCAGAGAAACAAAACACTTTAGACAAGCTGATGTGGTGAACTGTGGCTTTAATTTAAATGATGTATGGAAAGAAACTGCTAACTCACTGCTGAAGCTTCTGGGTACTGCTTAGCAATCTCCCTTTAGTGTCCTGGAGAAGCAGATGAGATCAATAATCACAGGTCAGGTAGGTGTGGTGTGTGTGTGTGTGTATCACTGGGCTTGTGGTGACTTACCTGCTTTCTGAAGACGCTGTCCAGATCTTTCTTCATCTCCACAAGCGTGCGGGTGTGGAGCAGGAACGCTCGTTCATCTGCTGCAGCCGGACATTAGACAGCCGTTGAAGTTGATCAGCATTTCGTTGGTTTCTCAAAGCGTCAAGCCTGTTTTCACAATTATTCAGACAAAAGCACAATCAGTTGTAACAGTTTACAAGGATGAACGCAGGTGTCAACAACACTGTCACACGCAGGTTTAGCAGTGCAGAGTCTCAGCAAAGCCTCATGACACTCACATGTGTCTCTGAGCCTGGATGATGGCGTTGACATCCTCAGAGTTGACCATGCTCAGCATCCTGTTGCAGAACACGCCGGATGCTGTGGGCTCCACCATGGGACGACCGAGACGGGACAAAAAACTGCAAATATAAAACTTATTCAACATAATATCAACACTTTTAGCACTGAAACCGAGGAGGATAAGAATAATCCTGACAGGAGCTGACGCTCGCCACAGAGCAGTCCACCAGAGTTAGCGTTAGCGTGCGCTACACTGCAAGCAAAGCAACAAAGATCACGTTATCTACCTCAGGCCTCCCGGTGGGTGTCTGTGTCGACCTTGGCTGCTTGAAGATCCGATTAAAAACGACATCTGCAGCCCAAAGCCATCTGACAGCTGGCTGTGAAACAAAAAACAAACCACTTCCCTGTTTTTGTTAACGTCCGGTCATAGGACCGCCGCTTCCGGTTCTTTTTTTCCATCTCGTTTCTTTATTTAAAACTCAAACCAACATTAAATCATTTTTTTTATACATTTCTTGTTATCAGGCGCAAAATTATATAATCAAGAACAACGAAAGTGGTGTTTATTTTTGTACATAATATATCTCAATTTATAAAAGCTGATTATTTAAAAAAACACAACCTAAGAAATATAAAAACAAATTAACGTGATCAGAATGTGAAGCTAAACTAAAACACACTCTATTAAGAATAATATTTTTTTTAGGATAAATACTTTTTTAATGAAAACATTTTTTCACTCATGTTTTTACTTACTCGTAAACATGCACATGTGGAGATGGGCAGCCACTTAGGGGTACCCTGGAAGCAGTTATGGGTTCAGTACCTTGCTCAAGGGCACTTTGGCAGTGCCCAGGAGGTAAACTGGCAACTCTCCAGCTACCAGTCCACCCTATACCATACCGGACTTGAACCAGCCACTCTCTGGTTCCTAACCCAAATCCCTACAGACTGAGCTACTGAACATACTTTTCAGTATCACAGGTAACTAAATACAGCCTAACATTAAGTTATACCAATAGTTGTCTCTGTTTGTCAGCCCTGTGATGAACTAGTGACTTTTCCAGGGTGTACCCCACCTCTTGCCCAATGTCAGCCGGGATAGGCTCCAGCCCCCTTGGACCCCGGATAAGCGGTTACAGAAAATCTATGTATGGATTGAGTTATACCACAATAGTCTTTGGAATTTCTTAACCTTGATTTATGAGTTTTAAGAGGCTGCTTCCTTTATCTGCCAAGATAGAGTAATACAATAATACAGTAATATTTATTCTTCATCTGTGTTTACAATATAAACAATCAGATGCTTTGAATGTAGTCTGACTGTGCTGCACAGATAATGAACAGAATATGATACTGCTCTAGTTATCAAAGTGATTGACATGCAAAAATGTTATTCTATGGGAATCACTTTAATAATGTTGTTCTTGAAAAAACAACAACACATATGCCATTTTCAGTAATCTCATTATAATCAGTGTTTTAAAACATTTCCAAAGCCTAAATAGGAGAGGAAAAAAAATAATTGCACTGGTGGCATTGTATTGTATTGTGTATGGAAATTAAGTACACCCTGGTTCCTTCCTTGTTCCCTCTGAAATGTCAAATGTTCAAATCCAGACTAAAACCTACAGGATGTTGTATAAATCAAACCAAACTCAGATTTCCTTCTTTTGTAATTCAGAGTCATTAACCTTTTCTTCAATCTGACATAAGACAATTTTTTTTTTTATGGAAGCTGCACAGAATGAAAAATGAGTACTACCCTGAACCCATATATATGTTTGTTTTAATCTCAACCAATGTGATCATAGAATAAGTACACTAAACTACAGCAGTCTGGGGTACATGTGAATTGATCAAATGATTGAATAAAGTGATGCAGCCTCTGGACCTTGGAGCGGCACATTGTCTCTAAAATGTTGAGAATTCACTTTAACCCTTCAGTTATAGTTTATTGCCTGATATATAAATACAGAGGTGTCACTAGGTTTTAAGGACAGGGGGGGGCTAAGCCTGAAGGAGAAATTATTTATTACATTACATTACATTACATTGCATTTCGCAGACGCTTTTTATCCAAAGCGACTTACAGAGGAGGACATTATTAGTTATTAGTAGTTTTTATTAGTATTTATTAGTCTATTAGGCCCTAAAACAGGCCTAACGACGCCACTGTATAAATACATATTATTTATTTATAAATCACTGTAAATGTTATTTTGATTTCAACTGTATCTCAATAAATTCACTCCACACTCCATACTTCAAGAAAACTCACAAAATTACTTTTATTAAGGGACAAGTAAAAAAAGTACATGGTGTATAAAAAATACAAAACCGCTTTGTCTAACTTGTAAGCTAAGTAAATGCATAGCAACAGTACATGCAAGTCTAGAGTTAAGTATCCTACTACTCTGTAACATTAAGCTACAGGCTAAAAGAGGAAAAAGCACAGTTTGGTTGCAATCTATCAATCGTTTCAGTCTACAGTATGATACAGATCCAAAGTGATGGTACAGAATAAGTTAGGTTGCACGCAACTCAACTGATGAGTAAATAAATACTTAACAACATTTCACAAATATTGACATCCAGTAATTCAGCGCAATGTTTGACAAAACCTGCGAGAGAATTACATTTGATTTCTGATGTACAAAACCATACTACGCGTAAGCTAAAGATGAAAAGAATTCATAGTATTACACTTCTAAGCGGGGATGCAGTGATACAAATAAATATGAAATAAATAAATAATCAAACCCATATAGGAGCCATACAGCTCACCCAGCCCATTATGTACACAACATACCCTCCCAGCTCCCAACTACAACATCAAATGTATGAAATTTCATATTAGTGTTCTTTTTAAAATACCATAAACATACATACAAATGACCTCGGACAAGCACAAGTGTCCATAGAAAACCTGCATTGATTTGACATTGGGTGAATTTCAATGTGCTTTGGCTTTAATTTGATAAATAAAGTAATATTAGGCTATATATCACAACACATTTGTGGTATAGAAGAGGCAATGGCATAGAATTTCAGCTCGTATAAAGTCTTTTTACCGTATACTGACACAGGAAATGCCGGAAATCACTGATATTGATATTGCTGAATAGACTATAGACCGATTGTGTGTTTTGACTGTTGTGTTGTGTGGTATTATTATGCAAAGAAACTTCTGTTTTCCTTTTTTTTCTTTTTTTTACATATAAAAATAAGTTAAAACTTCAGAGAAATGGATCCAAAAAAATAAAAGATTAAAAGATTTACAGTTTATATAAGGCCATGCAATTTTTTAGTAGACTCATGCATCAGATCATTACGTCTTTTGGATGAGTGGGCTTGCCATTCATGCAAAAATGCACTATGTGTTGCTGAGGCCACAATAAATATAGCTACTGTCCCTTTTTGTTCCTTAATACCAATCCAGAATTAACACTAGCACTGTCTGTGACACATAATTAAGGCTGGTGTATTTGCTGTTGAAGCTGTGAATAGGCCTTATTTAAAATGGGACCCACATTTGCACACAGAGACACTAATCCAATCTACAAACACAAACTCTTTGATAGGATGTCAATGTGAATAAACACAAACACAAAGGGACACTGTACAGGTCTGTGCTCTGTTGATATAAAGTGTCATTCATTCCAAAACGAGATTTAAAAAAAAAGAGATATCTACTCTTCACAAAGAAAAACCCAAACTAATCTCATTATATTAGTCATCTTAACATATATGCTTATAAAATATCCACGTTGAGAATGAGTTGAATCAGCTGAACTGTTGAGTGATGAATTTCAAGTAGCACCTTTTTCTGTAAGTACGTGGATCTATTGCATTTTGGAATAAAATGTTTTAAATGTACCAGCAAACTTGAGCTCCAGCATTTTCATCTAAAGTTGATCCAAAAAAAAAAAACATCACGGATGACGGCCCATCATCAGGATGGTGAGAATATTAAATACAAAATAAGAGACAAAGTGGAAAACAACAACAACAGTTCATAAGTTACCGTTTAAAAAATAATAAACAACAAAAAAAACAACATTATTATGGAGAAGACCAAAGGATTTACAGCTGCTTTATGATTGAAGGCAATCTGAGGCAACTTCTTTCGGTAAGTGCTTTGAGAGAAAAAAAAAACTGCACCCCAAGATTTCTTCAGAGATGTGTGCAAGAGGAGGGAGGAGGAGCTTTAGGTTTGTATTCACCACCCTTCCTCCACCACCACCACACCGCTCCTACTCGGAGGCGTTGTCATGGTTACGCATAGCTGAGCAGACTCTCTCTCGTTTTCCTCACACGTTGGCATCTCCTTCACTTCCTCTTCCGCCTGGGATTTCTGCCTGCTGACGACATCCACGCCCACCGGGCCCTCCTCTACCTCCACCTCTTCTTCCTCCTCGTCTTCCTCCTCCTCTTCTTCTTCCTCCTCCTCTTGTTGCTGCTGCTGCCGTTGCTTGTTGCGGCAGCACGGTTTGAACAAATGGGGGTCGATGAGCACCTCCCCAAAGCGCCCCTTGTAGATTATTCCACAGCACACTTTTTGCCTGGGCAAAACAGGACACATTGTCGATATTCAGGTGTGTAAAGCAACGCTAAAACAATTAAACATGTGTTTTACGTGCTTTAACTATACTGCACTAAAATGCAATGATGATAACTGCAGCACCTACATCACTAGATGCCATAAAATCCTGCTCACAGGTTTTTTAACTGCTACCAACATTAACTAGTGATGCAAATGTTATTTAAGGATCCCATCATATTTATTCAGTTAATTCTGGTGTAACAGACATCATCTTTTCAAGTTTTTGACCCAACATTAAAGGCCCCACACACCCACTCAGATCATTTTAATTACTTCGCCTAGTTAGACCTTTAGTAAGCTGGAAGATGTCACCAAACTATGAAAGATGGAGGTGTGAATTAACAGAAGGGTGAGTGGACTGTCCATCAAGCAGTCTGTACATGCCCAAACAATCTAATTAGCTACCATAAGTGAAAACAACTGTGTAGGTGGAGTACTTGTGTAGGCTTTCAAGGACCGACCTCACACCTTTACACTTTGAGCATGAAAGAAAATGCATAATATGACAAAACAAGCTGCAATGTGTCGTTCCAAACCCTGAATAATGCGTCAGAGGATCAAAAAGGTGTTAGTGCTTTATTGTCTGACTTACCTTTTCCAGTAAGTTAGGTCCAGGAATGAGAAAACAGGTGAGCGGCTGGATCCCGGGCTGAGCTCAGTATCTGAACCGTCGTCTGACAGATTGCTGTAGCTGGGAGACTGAGCTGGAGAGGCACTGGATGTGGTGCTGTGGGCATCTGAATCTAGTGAGAAAAACGAGGCAAACGTTGAAGGGATGTGACACACCTGATATGTATGACTTTAGAGAACACGAGTGAGCACCGTTAAACATGTAACATAAACTTACTGCTTCTTTTAAGCTCTTTCTGCAGCCTGCTGATCTGACTCGGCCGCGCTTTCTTGGAGATGGACTTTATCTTCTTGGGCCTGGAAGTTATCTTTAGGCTGGGACCTCCTCTGGCATCAACAACCTGCAAGAAAGAGAGGAGAAGACATGAGTTTGCATAATGCATGTGTCCTATCATAACAAAGTAGTAGCTCAGCCATAATATCAGTACTGTGACAAACTTACATGATTCCAGTTCTTCTTGGTTCCCACGGGTAGCTTCTTCCATCGTTTCACCAGGAGCACACAGGCATTGCAGATTTCTCCAGATCGTGTTTCACTCAGTCTGCAAGATAATTACAGTTTATTATTATTATTATTAAATGACATGGAGACAAAAGTCTCTGTCCAAACCCGGCATGTTCAGCGGTGGCTCTTACCCAAAACAGCTCCTGAAGTCCTTCTCATACCTCTTGCTGTCTGTGAAACGAGAGCTTGAAGATTTTGCCCGGCAGATGCAGCATCCGTCCAAACTCCTGTACATTTTTGGCTTATGAAAGCCAAACATCTGCATGCACAAAAAATGATTAAAGTATTAACATCTCAGGCTCTCACCAGTGTGCATCATGTGTTAACTGCAGTACCTCCCTTCAGCTGCAGCTGCAGCTGCAGCTACATTTCTGGCTCAGATCAGAGGTGATGTTTATTTTACCAGTTCATCTTAAAGTGCATGAATGATATTAATGATAACGATAAATCTGGTGTTTTGTCATCAGAGAGTACTAAAAATCCAGGGATTTTGTTGGAGCATCTTTGCGCTTTGACCCACATGGGGGGGAAGTAGGTCAATAGTCAGACAGCGTGTCAGACAGATCATGTCACCACGCGCTCAGGATGCACGCTTCATTTTGGAAACTCTAAATACAATCACGCACATGGTCCGACCCTGTAGGCTGCAGATGATGCGTTATCTGTAAAACCAAACTCCGAAATATTTTTCCAGAAAAATGCAAAAATACATATATAAACGTTTCCAGGGGAAATTACTCGAAATGCAATGAGCGTCCCGATTATGCAGAGGAATTATGATTTATGTTGCTAGGCAAAAATGTGATCTCCACAGCACATGTGGACCTCAACTGCGGCAAAACTGCGAGCCGCGCCCCCCAGACTGTTTTTTCTTTTTTTTTTTTGCCATCAGTCCTCGGGGTCTTCTGACAGTGCGGTGCCACAGAGAGCAGACAGAGAGCAGGAATAACCAAAGACCTCTCACTCTGCTGGTTTTATCTGACTGTATTGAAGGCTGGGCAATGTGGGGAAAATATGAGAAGCAGATAACTATATAAGAATGGCTGAAAGTATACTTGTTTCAGCAGTGGTGAATTCATATATCTGATATGTTGATTCGGGCTACTATAATACATAATTATTTATTATATCATTATAATGAAAGTCTGTAAAATAAGTAATACATAATACAAGAGTCCTGCAAATTTAACAGCCAGATTTTTAATGACATGTCATTAAAATCAATATATATTAAGGTTGCCTAAGTCCAGAATTTTAATCAGAAACAGGTTTGTTTCCATGTAGGTTTTCACCATACAAGGACTTTGTCTTTGTGTTTTTGTGCATAACAAACATTAAAGTAAAAATATAAGGAAGATAGAAATCAAGCACTGGAAGATGCAACTATATGTTTTTAAAATGAAAAGAGCTGTGCAGTCCGTGCAGTATGCATAATATTAAAATGTGCAAGATATTTATCAAAACGTATATTATTATTTAAAAAAATGTAAAATAAAAGGTGTGCACACAGTCAATAGACCTTACGTTAATGCACGTGGGTGGAGCGTGAGTCAGTGTCAGAGACTAACTTCCATACAATACTAATATACCCCTTACGATATAGCCTACGGCAAAAAGAAAAAAAGCCCTTGGTACATAAATCAGGATAATTTTCCTCTTTTTAAATTAACAACTTGCACAAAACGATGGTACAGAAAAAGTCTCTGAACATTTGAATAATGTTAATGGTAATTCACTTTATTATTATTATAATATATTATTAGAACTGCTTTCCAACAGTTGATTGAACAGTAATAATACAGTTTTTCTTCCATGTTGTTTCTATGTTGTTTTCTTCTATGTTCAGCCTTGGGTTAAAATGAAGTTTGATATGCCGTGATTGACGATCTTAATACATTTTTTGATATGTGGCAGCCATTTCTGGTTCACCTTGCTCAATATGACACTGATCCTGAAATCCATACAATGCCATGCACCTCTCATTGTCTCATTGAGTACTACTGATAATATGTATTGTGCTATTAACGCAGCAGTGCACTTAATTATCTTCTTAGTATTTCCAAAGTATTAATACTTTTGACAAAACTAATGTAAATACAGTTGCTGGAAGTTTATTTGCAGAAACATGCAAATAAGCGTATAAATAACAGACAGCAGCAGCACCATGCAACATACAACTCAAATTAGATCACAGGACTATGGATCAGATATGCAATAAATTATCAAAACATGTGATCAGAGGTGTACAAATGCAATTTAAAGCCTCGGTGCATGTACGCTGGAGCATGTTACAATGCCGACCACGTGTTCGCCTGCGAGTATCTCCTCTGTAAACTGCAGACGATCTCTGCAGCAGAATACAGTACGTGACGCAACGCAACATGGCAACACACTTCAAAGGCGGAGGCAGTGTGGAGAAGGGGGTGTGATGCGATTTTCCGCAAAAACTGCAATATTCAAAAGTAAAGTGTAAAAATCAGCCTGAAAGCAGTAAGGACTTGTAAGCAGAACACGTCGGCTTTTCAAAATAAAAGAAGACACCGTGAAAATGCACTTGTTTTCATCGAGAGAAAAGTGCAAGTCGCCAATTTCACCGCCCACTCCAGCGAGGAAGCATGGCATGCCACACGACCTGCTTCATGCGCACCCATTTTATGATGACCGTCCTCTGCTCGACGATGCCTCGACTTTCCAACCCCTCCACGTTCATTTTAAGTAGTGAGATCGAGCAAAGAAGAACACGTTTCGAAAGCAAAACGTGCAGTTTTTAATCTGAAGGCAGAGCCGTTCACAGATAATCGTGTAATTTGATCTTTACTCTTTGTTATTCCTCAGGCGCGTCACTGCAACAGTCCTCCAACTACATGTGCACGAAGTTTAAGGCGGCTGCATCTCAAAAAAGTCACCGTTTTTATTATTTTTTTTTACATCAAACAATATATATTTTTATTTAAGCCATGCGTGAGTTTCATAAAACATTCACGCACAGTTTGTGTTTGCGGGAGCTGTTTTGTTGACAGCAGCGGCCGCGTGCTGAGGCGCATCTGTGCTCCGGGTGGGCGTGAGAGATTCAACTTGGCTTATTTCAGCAGGCGTAAATGTGGAGTATCCTGCAGGCGCACCACAACCACGATGTGAGGGACTTTAACCCCGTTTATGTGAGTAGTTTTCTGACCAAAACCCTCAACAATTACCGACTTTAGTTAAACGCCTGGGGTCGGTAATAGGAGTCCTCCAAACAGCCAAATGCACTGAAACAAACAATGATAACAACAGCCATCCATGAAGCCCATCCTCTGCGTTTATCTCGCCTTTCTTCCACTTTCCCCGCTTCCTTAAATTGTTAATAATCAGACCTAAACATCAACTTCAACCCTAAAAACAGCATTTGTAGAGTGAACTCGAGCCTTGTTTTGAATTACACCTCTCAAAAGCTACAGCTAAGACTTAAAAAAAAACCTAAAAAAAAAACCTTCAAGCACCAAAAGACCCGCAGAAACACGCACAGACCGGCTGCGTTCCTTACCTTGTTGCAAGTTGCGTGAAGCCGACAGAAAGTAATAATCCTTATAACGCGTCGTTACGATGTGACTATTATGAAAATCAACCCGCATCAGTAAACCCGCTCCCTTGTTGATGTCTGCGCTTGTGGACGGGAGGGGGAGGAGGAGGAGGGGCGAAGGGGGCTAGTTGTGGACACAGTGCGCATGCGTCGTATCCACACCTCCATTTCAGAGTAGGGCACGGAGGCTTTTTTCTTTTTCTTCAATCAAAGTATTTACATAAACGACGTGTGACGTGTCCGTGCGTCTGCATTCTACTGGCCTTATAAGGATGGGAACATTGCGCGGGAACAGGGGGCTCGGCCCCGGTTGCTATGGCACATTGGAGAGTGTAAGCAAAGGGGCGGGGCCTGTCGTTTTACTACAGAGCGCCAGATGGCCATGTCTGGAGGCCCACGGTTTTTTAGGAGGCTCGGCGTCTAGCGAAGGGGGGAGATGCGCTTTGTTGATTTCAACTGCGTGACCAGATTAGTGGTAAATAAAAGGTGGGTGAAACATGGCCTCCATCCAGCGGTCACTTCAGGGCAAACAACCTGTTTTTGTTTTTTTTTGTTTTGGGGTTGGGATGGGCGAACCAATCACAATGCAGTCACATTTATGCAGTTAATGCAAATAAAAGTGGGATCACTACATGGCTATCATGGAGCCTTGTTAAAAATAAACAGAAGTAGATGTATACTATTATTTATTCTCACTTTTTAAATTCACTTTTTGTTCTTTAAACATGTAAAACTCACACAATATGTATGCTCTTTATACTGTATGTATAATATATGCACCTACCTCATGTCAACCAGATTTATTTTATTTTTATCCATTGCATTATTGTCTTATTTTTATTCTGCCAACAAATGTTACTGTTGTTTATATATAGTCTATATTATTATGGTAAGGGGTAGAGAGTACTTATTAATTACAAAATGGATTAGAATCACTTTTATTGGTTAACCAAATATATATATATATATATATATATATATATCTCTCTATATATATATATATATATATAATGTGTGTGTGTGTGTGTGTGTGTGTGTGTGTGTGTGTGTGTGTGTGTGTGTGTTGATTTATGTGTGTGTATATATAAATATACACTGACCAGCCACTTAATTAGCTGCACTTTTACAATCCAGTGGGATCCAATATAATAGCTCTGACATAAATTCTACTTAGGCTTATGATGTTTTGTTTTGTTTTTTACATGAATTTAACTATTATGTTTAACATTGAGGTTGTAGTTTGCAGTATTGTACAGTGTTTTTAATATTTTGGTCCTAACATATATGTAAATAAGCTGGTCAAAATATTAGAAACATCTCTTAGTATAATCTCAGTATAAGTATAATTACTATACTGCACAGCTCATTCAACAACAGACTGCTACTCCCACTGCTACCACAGGTAGTCAGACTCTTTATCACCAGCATGACTTCATAACTTTTTTAAAATATATTTCTTATTTATGGGTAATTTCTTATCAACCATGTGAATATGATCTGCTGTGACAAGTTAATGAAGTTCAATAAAGTCTGTGACTTTATCTTAAACTAATATTAGAGGTGTTCCCCATTTACATATGAGATATGCCATAATAGTAAACACCTCACAATATAATGCAGTACAGATTAACACTACTGTAAACTACAACCTCAGCAGTACAATTGATATCTCCCTGACAGTGTCAATCAAAACTGAACAATTATAAACTTTGTGAAAGTAGAAATTATATCAGAGCTGTTTTATTGGTTTGTACATGTACCTGATGAGGTGGCCTAATGAGACCATAATGTGATTTACCTCAGTTTGTCTCCCTTGATATGAGTCTTGATATAACAATTCAGCATCATAAGCTTCACAAAAGTAGATTTCACAGTTATTGAATTTAATTGCATAACACCGCTGATTGTGTGACACTGCCAAAAACGATGCTTCAGTCACAGCCAAACACAGCCATACTTAGCTATAAAAGTCTAATTCTCCGTAAACATCAGATGGCTGAAATAGTAAATTTGTTCAGTGACCTGTGAGTCATCACAAAAATAACAAGACTAAGACATGTCAGTTATGTCAATATTAACTTTAATCTTTGACAACACATTTCATAAATAACAATTCATTATTGCTTTTTCTAATCTGTATTTAAACAATAATAGAGGCTTGGTCATTGTGGGTTACATAGTGCTTGCAGGACAGTGCAGGAGACAGCATTTTCATAATTCTTCAACTGTTAAATTAAACGCAACATCAACATAATACCTTAGCGTTTATAAGAACCTGTGCTCTATTCATTGTCTGAAGACAACTGAACAGTTAAGAAACAAACACCGTGACTATTATCCACTTAATCAGTAAAGTGTGTCCATCGTTGAATCTTTTGTTTCACACAGACACAAACAAGATGCTTTTATACAGAAAAATATGCCACAATTCATTACACCATAATAACAAATGGGCACAATTCTATCAAAGATCTAAAGAAGCAAAATATTTACAATGAGAGAGAGAGAAATAAAAAGCTTCCTGACAGTGATGAGGGCTATTTGAACTGACACAATTAGGACACCAGTTTGGTTTCAGTGTTTCAACAACTCCACAGTATGTGACCCCAATTTAAAATAAACAATGAGAAACAAGCAAGATGTTACACGGTATAACAAGAGCATAATAATATTACATTTTCTAACATATAGAGTGGGAACGTTTTCTTTCTTGAGTATATTTACTAAGATATCCTCCAATTAATGAGTCAAGAAAAATGTTTAGATAATAATAACAACAATAAGGCCTGAGTCCTGATATTTCAGATCACAACACACTAAGACAGAAAACAAACATACAAGATTTTGGCCATGCATGTGCTTAGTTTAAAATTCGAGTGCAAGCAATACAGCAGTTGGAGGAGAGTTATAGTTGTCCTAGGATGTTGAGCTGTGTCTACTGTAGATGTGAGATTATGAATGACTCTCTATTTCTCCTTGGGGAAACAGAATTTCACAGTGTAAACAAGCATAGGAAAAATCCGACTATTTCCTGAAGCAAATACAGTATAAGACATTTACATCAGTGAACAAGGCATTATGTTTGGAGTTCCAGTTGCCAGTGACTTCTTGTAGTCCACTCCTTTTTTATGATAAAGTTCTCAAGTGTCTGAATGCACTTCCTTTTTTACCCCGCATATGGAAAGATGAACCCATCAGCATTCCTGCAGAGGATGACAAAACAGGGGCTTTGATCCACCGCCAGGGTCAGAGGTCAACTCCTTTAACCAGTGCAGTCTCCAGGGTGATGGAGAACTCATCGAGTGTGCGTAGGATGCGAGAGAGGGAGTGTACGGCAGCACGGTCCCGCAGCAGAGCGCCTTCCTCGTACGTTCGAGTTGTCAGGGGTAACTCTGCCAGCAGGGGGAGCCACTGAGAGAGAAGCCGGTCCCTGTCAAGAGGAACAAGGTCAACGGTCAATGGTCCCAGATATGCTTGATGAAGTTTAGCATGGAATGAGACAGAACGAGCACCATGTACTGTCTCTTAAAACAGAGAGAAACTAACATGAACTGTGTTCATCTAAAACACAGACACAAGGACTCTTTTAAACACCAAGTGACCAAGCACCGGACACGATACACCGTAGTAACCAGCGAGTTACTTCAATTAACATAACATATGCAAAGAAATAGACGAAATAGACGATGTGAGTTGTGATGTCGTAGACCATCATTTTAGTTCATAGCCATTGCCCAAATAGACCAAATAGTGCATTTGGACCCTTTGCATGCTGGTTCTGGCCCATAGGCCCTGGACTAGACCCAAACCCAGTTAACAATGCATACCTCTGCTTCTCAAGCAACAGAGACCCCACCTCTGTCTTATCACGATAACAGTTTATATACTGTCTATGTAACAATACCAGTTAGATCCAATTTAAAGCAGTCTTTATTGATTCTGACTGCAGAGGCAAAACAAGGATGTAACAGTGGTGTCAGCTGATGTCACAGTTATCGAACTGATTTTTTTGGTACACCAGAAATAAATGGAAGTGAATCAGTATTTCTGCTGCTTTGATTGTGACAAAGAGATATGAAGGTCACCATAGAGATATGGATGATTTTCTGCCTCTCGTGTCCAATCATTAGACGTCAAAGGCTGACACTTCCCCTCCCTGAACTGTATGTTATGTAAACGGGTTCAGTGCGAGAGTCTTGTCATGCTGCAGGCGGCTTCCTCAGGAAGGAAACTATATCAACTTTGCCCAGCACAAAATTATATGATTCCAGTGGGGAGAATATTTTCAAACCTTCTTCCTATTTCTGGTTTAAATATGGACCATAAATCTATGTCTAAAATGTATTACGCTGAGTTAATTACATCACCATCAATGCAATTACAAACCTATTTTTGGATTGCAGTTCCTTTTGTATATGCATTAACTGTTACATCTTTCTCTTCATCTTTTCTAATTACTTTTTTCGCACTATTACCCCATGTTACATCATCTAAGAAAGGAATGATGTCTCTTTGAATTTCCAAGATTTCTTTAGATCTTTCCATTTGTGCAAAAATGTTTTCTTTAGGTGTTTTTAGCTTGAATTTTAAAAGAAATTATGACCACTCACCTGATTCCCAGGCAGACGAACAGCTGGAATTTGCCTTCTTTTCCAATACTTCGTGGCGAGGCGTTGATGGCGTTGACATAGTGGCACAGGGAGTCACATGGTGGACCCTTTGTCAGTACTGATCCCTGCAGGTCACCCATCTGATCAGCTGTCTCCACGGAAACCACTGCCTTCTCTACAGGAAAGAGTTGATCATACTGTCAGTTCATAACATATTCATACTACTAGACTACAGAATGCAAACACTGGAGATGGAGGCTGATAAACACATCAATCGCGCTTTGTTGCATGCTATTTGATATTTGAGATTCATAATCACGGCCACCAGATGGAGACAGGAAATAGAGGAGAAGTAAAACATCACTTTTAATGAACTAACGCTTATGGTGCTTACCCACAAAGTCCCAAACAAACACATTCCTCTGGAAAAGACGGTTACATTTGAAACCGTGCAGGAGGAACTTCTCCAAGGAAAGCACCAGACCTCCTTCACCGCATAACAAGACTGTCAAGTTTCCCCTCTGGGGAGAGAGAAATGGGAACAGAGTTAATAGAGGCACTGTAAGCAAGAGGCTCATCTTTCAGCTTCAGTAAATCCTCTCATAGAAGTTATAGGAGGCACGGCATTTTTCCAAAACCCTCCACAGCACACAACAATTTGTTTACTTCTGAATCTAAAACGCTTCCTCTTTCATTTACTAAGAGGAGGTAAACAGAACAGAGCAAACACTTGTACATTAAAGCCTGCACACTAAAGATGTTATTACAGTGACATTACAGATAAATAAAAAGTACTCCGTCTTTAGTGTTTTCAGCACTTTAACTTTGTTTTCACTGAGAGATGTTGGTCTGATACACAAGTGAGACAAATGAGATGCAGGCTGGAGAAGTCGGGGGAATGAAACGTGTTGCAGACAAAAATGCATTTGGCGTTTTCGTTATTTTAGCTTAGTGAGACAACAGGTTAAATCACTGGTTCCTAACCTGAGGCAAAGCTTCACGGTAGGTCACAAAGCCTTCCTGATTTTAAGAGGTGTAAGAAAACCTTTAAAAAAAAAATAGACAGTATGTCTATATCTCAACTTTTTATCAGTTTCTGTGAAGAATGAAATAACCTTTATTTTGATAGTGACAGCTGAAGAGTGACAGGAAGGTAGGGAGAGATAGAGGAGGGATGACATGCAGTCACATGTCCCAAGATAGTTATTTTAGTTAGTTTACATTATTATTTAAGATAATAAAGTAGCTAACTGAGAAGCTGATTAAATATGTATGCTTGTTAAAAAATGATTATAAAAATATACAAAAACAGAGTGATAAAAGTTTCCATTTCCTGTAACTGCTTATCCTTATCAGGGTCACGTGGGGCTGGAGCCTGTCCCAGCTGGCACTGGGCGAGAGGCGGGGTACAAGTCACAAGTTGGTTTATCATAGAGCCCATAGAATTAAACAACCATTTACACTCACGTTTAACCTGCATGTGTTTCGACTGTGGGACGAAGCCGGAATAGAGATATGCCACGCAGACATGGGGAGAACATGCAAACTCCACACAGAAAGCCAGGAACCCTCTTGAGTGCTAACCACTACCATGCCACCATCTCAAATATTCACAGGAAATAATCTGCTTGTTTTACACAAACCTGTTGCATTATTATTATGCGTTATTTCAGTCAAATTTTGGGTAAATAGTACAGTGGTTGTTCTGCTATTGTTATATATTGAATATGAAATATCCATATAATATGTCACAGATTCAGGGGTTATCAGTTTGGGAACCACTGGAGGAGCACGTACCTCTTGTTCAGGTTTGTGGAAGTGTTTTACAAGGTTGTTTGCTGCTTCCCTCATGTCCTCTTGAACTTCAACAGACAACATTCCTGACAAGATAAATCCAGAATAGATAAAAATAGAAACACAAGGATGAATGATGACAAACACGAGGGGGAAAAGTGATACAGGAGCAGAATCTGTTATTGTAGCGAGCATACAAACAAGTAGGTCAGCCATTGTGCTGAAGAATGTGTTCTTTGTCAGTACGTACTGCTTCGGCCGCCAAGTGATCCCAGCACTGTTCGCACACTTTGGGAAGGAGAGGCCAGCTCTGGTGGAGGTGTCCCTGACCATCTTCCAGCATCCTCCTCTCCACCAGGGGACACCAGCTGACCAATGAGAACCCTTTCCAGGCTGCCATCACCCACGCCTTTCCCCAGCCATCGTCCGCATGGGAACCTGAAAGGAAAGAAAACATTTGATTTATTATACAAGGACAAGGACAGCTGGTGTAGTCTTTCTCAAACCTTTTACACCATGTACCACCTGAGGTAATATTATGCTCTCCATGTACCATCATTATAACAGACAGTTCACACAGCAGGCAGAGAGGAGATGATTTATTTTTGACTGTTGTTGACTCCTGTATGGAAACCAAAAAAAACAGAGCTCATTGGTGGAAAAGGGTTTCATCTGCTCTGCCCTTGGTTTCCTAATACTTCAGCATTTTATCTCCACTTACTATGTTGATATCACATTTTAGCTCTTAACTAATCACTGCACACACTACGTGCATGAATATGACTGCATAGCTTCAGCTGATATTGATGCAAAATATTACAGAAATTTAAATTACATTTTAGCCATGTGTGATTAAAAACTTTGTAGTATTTTGATTGTGTAGTATGTTTTTACATTGATGTGAAATATATTTTTGACTCCTCCACGTACCATAGTTTGAGAATCAGTCAGCTTGTGTAGTGCGGTGAGGCTGTTTATTTTTAATCAGTCAGCTTGTGTAGTGCGGTGAGGCTGTTTATTTTTCGGTGGTTTCATCGCATTCACATATTCACATATATAGTTTAAATCATACAGGGAGTTCAACAGGGGGTTCAACAGGGAGT
This sequence comes from Larimichthys crocea, assembly GCF_000972845.2. Taxonomy (NCBI): domain Eukaryota; kingdom Metazoa; phylum Chordata; class Actinopteri; family Sciaenidae; genus Larimichthys; species Larimichthys crocea. The sequence goes on along the minus strand of NC_040031.1, from coordinate 20,471,046 downwards.
TCAACAGGGGGTTCATGTCCCCTAGGGTGTCTTTAGAGTTACTACAGCGCGGATGCCAAATTATTGTTTTTCCAAAAATTTAAATATGTCTAAAAATTTGCATCCAACATCCAACATTGATGATACGCTACCCATTATACCTCCTGCAGCCATGTGAGCTGGCACTACAGCCTGCCAGTTTAATATGGTTTTATACAAAATATGTACAGTGTTAGGGAGTCCCTGATCTGTCCCTATATCAACATTGGTTCTCAGACATGTATCACGGGTCGTGTGCAAGCTCCCACTAGTGATACGAAAAAGATTCTCAATATCTTTTTAATTTTTTAAAAATACTACAACATTTCAAATGAAAATAAGATATAACAATATGAGATTACTGCAATGTAATTTAAAATAAGTTTTGCAAAGTGAAGTAAACAGAGGTACAGTGCTTCAAAAACTCTCCAAACAGGAAATATTAGGAAGGGAAGTGTGCACCACTTTTCCACCAAATTTTAGCTCTGGTTCTTCAGAATTCAACAACAGTCAACAATAAACTATCCTTTTATTAGAGATAAATCTGCCTCCTGTGTAGCAAAAGAGGTTGACATACAGTCCTGTATTTTAAGCTGTTAAGATGTTATATTATGGTCATACTTGGAGAGCCGAATATTTTCTGAGGTGGCAGGCAGTGTAAAACACTGATCTATGTGGCCTAAAAAATGTTGAAGACCCTTGATAATAATACATACACCTTTAGACTCTCTAACAGTTAGCAGCTGGTTTAAATTGATGACAGTATGGTGGAAAATAAAAATGCAGTGACCTGAAATATGCTCCAGATAGAGAAAGTGATGGATTGTCTACATTATGTTATTATCATGTATAAAGCAGCTTTCTCATGGGAGGGTTTAAGGAAGTACAGACCGTCAGGATCATTTAAATACCATCGTGTCTATCAAACATGAAGCTGTAATCCACAAACACAACTGGACACCAAGGTCAGAGTGAGGATCTTACTTGTAGGTGTGTCCAGTGATCTCATTATACACCATCACAGAGTCTATCAGACACTTGGCCAGCAGACCAGAGTTCTCCTGTCCCAGCTGCAGAGTGCTCAGTCTGCCCAGGTTCTTGCACTGCAATGAAAAGCACGAGTTAAAGTGTAGCTCTGCGTGTGTCGTCTGTTAGACACAATGTCGACTGTACTGCTGAGAAGTGTGTACAAACCTGGAAATAAATCTCCTGTGTATTCTTTGATAGCTGTCTAACTCCTGAATCGCCCAGTTCTCCTGACACGCACACCCAAGGGTTAACTGTTGCCATCGCAATACTCAGCTTCTTCATGGGTATTATAACAACACGGTACGGAATACCTGCAGAGACAAAGAGTATTTTTAATGTCTATTGACTGAGGTCTGGAGTGCGTGTGTGAATCCGCAGGATACTGGGTGTAATTCAAGTATAAAGGGTCAGTGGGTGGAGACGGAGGTTGTAAAACGCAGACACAACCCGGAGCAGACTTTCTTTGTCCTTGAAAAGCTGTAAAGATGCCAGTAAATTCTAGCATTTTCTTGTTAAAAGTTTACAGGACTCACTGATGGAGGTGAAGACGCGTGTGAAGCAGAGGTAGTCCACAGTGTTGAGAGACAGCAGGTGGAACAAAAACTGCTCTCTTTCTTCCTCACAGAGCAGGAATGCATGAGGTTTGTACAGTTGCCTGTTGGGGTACAAGAAGAAAACAAATGTCAGTCATGGGATTAAGTAGAAATAAAATCCTGAAATATGAGTGAATTGTGACCTGAGCAGCTCTTGGTTTTTAAGCAGCTCTTTCAGGTGTTGGGACAGCATTTTCTTCTCCAGAGCTAGATGGATCCAGGCCCGAGCCTGACCCACCTCAGACAGACCCTCACTCATGGTCTGGATAAACCTGGAAGAAAAAAAAACAAGACAACAAGCTGTGATAATAAAAAACACGGATGTCCTGTACAAAAAAGGTCAAAATCGTCTCCAGTTGCTAAGGAGACTGAGGTCCTTTGAAGTGTTCAGGACGTTGGACCCACACTGTGCTGTTTTTTTACCTCATATCCTGTATTAAAGTTCCTCTCAGGACAGGAGTCCCATCATCAAACGTTCTCTGGTCCGACCCGTTAGACCCCCCTAAACAGATAGCAAGGTAAACACGGCTGATCATTCAACTCTTAGCTCGGATTTACACAAAAAAAATAAAAATAAAACAGCAGTGGTGAGCTCTGACCTGGAGACTCTGCTGGTGTCTCCATCTTCCCCTGGGCTGCCTGATAGTGAAGCAGATGAGACCAAAGTGCGGACTTCCCCTGTTCAAAACAAGCACACTTGTCAACATGCAGTCATTTCTTTATGTTGGAGGAACACGAGGAAACCAGATGGTTTTTGTAGGCCATCTGAGCTGATAAAGGGATGTACTGTAATGTGTCTGACCTGTTTCAGCTGCAGACCATGGCCCCAAGTCCTCTCCAGTAGGTCACACAGACCGTGGATGAGTGTGTTCTCCTGCAGGCCTGTGATGTTGGCTTCTCCCTGACCCAGTTCCACACTCTCCTTCCCCATCCTCTCCATCAGCATCCGTTTGGTCTAAAAAGCCAGAGGACACTTTGTGGCATTAACCTTGAACAACAATTTAAGAAATCAGCCTACATTACCACAAGGATGGAGCCCTCACCTTCAGACGACACTCGCTTAGCAGCCCGTCGACAAACTCTCTGTGAGTCTGAGTGACGGCTTGAGGCGATGAGTCGAGCAGCTTAGACTGGCGCAGGTTCTTCCTCACAAATGTGTGCTTCTGTTAAATATGCAAAAAGGTATTACATCAAGCTTGTTACAGCCTGTGTGTTTGTCTATGTGTGTCTGAACACATGAAAGTACCTGTACCTGTCTCTGTTCATTTTCCACTGAGTGTTCAGTCACCGTTGATCTCTTGGGGTCGGACCTGCGTGATGCTGTGACACGACTGGACCACCTGTTCACACAGATAACGTAAAATAAACTTTGTGTAATTTAAAGAATATGTGTGGGTATTTTGGGTAGTCAGTAAGGTAGACCATGGCTACCTTTGATATACTAATGCAGTGGTTCTTATTTTTGTTGTTGTTAGAATTCATATACAGTTGAATTGTCAATTTTTAGGTCACTTTGGTCAAATCTGTACTATTAACACGAGGTGTGGCGTGAGCAGAGGTCATGTATCAATTACTTTTAGCGATCAAACTATTTTGTAGCCATTTTGTTAATTATTCTGTTTGTAAACTACTTTTAAGTAGATTTGCCATTTATTGTGATAATAATTATTTTTTTTATTTGGATGTTTATTTTCCTCCTAAAGTGTGTAGCTGTATTGGTTTAATCATAAATAATCATTTTATTCCAACTAGTTGAGCTACTTCTTGTACCCTCTTGGATCTGCTCTGGGTTACAACTTTGCAACGTGGTTGGGAATGAAGTCTTCTGAATAAGAGCAGATAACAAAGGCTCACTTGTTGGTGTTTTGTCCCTGTGCAAGCACATCAGCCTGCAGCTTGGGGAAGTAGCCCTGCTGGTGACGACCCTGGCCAATCCTCATGTCCAGCAGGTGGGGGTGTATGGCTGTGTGGTCAGCCTTCAGCAGTCTGCGCTCAATGGCCTGAGCTGCAGAGACAAACACAGTAATGCTTAAGATCCAACACCGATGAGTCATGAAAGTGACGATAAAAAGACATTTCCTTACATGAACATCTTGTATTCAATTGGTTGGGATTATATTCAATCCCTTTTGTGATTTTCATTTCAATTTAAGAAATGCATCAGTTTAATAGCTAAACGTACCAGTACACGTCCCCTGGAGCAGAGTTTAAGCAGTACTTATTACAACAGAGCACCTAAACAACAGAATCCACATACTGTACAAGACAAACCAAAACACGACAGATGGAGACAGATTTGTAGATTCCCTCTTAAAAATCTGGCATATAAAAAATATAAATATAAAAATCAGATTTGGCACAATGGGAATATCTCCTACTTTCATTATTTTGAAAGTTTTTTTTTTTTAACTGTTTGGATCAATATTCTCCCTAAGCTATTGTATCTTTTTCAGTCATTACCCATCTGGATACTGATATTAATCTTTCCATGTTAATATGGCAGAAAAGGAAACCTAGGTCTATATTGAAACTATTTCCTGACCCCAAAAAATAATAATGATAATAAAATAATAATCAGTCGGACCTAATTTGAAATTATATTACTGGACTGCACAACTTTGTGTCCTGGCTGAGTGGTTAATGCAAGAAAAAATGCCAGTTTTGGAGCATAACAGCTGGAGAAAACTGATTTTAAAAAATGAATGGATGACTATTTCCTAGAACATCACAGTCATTGGTGAGAAAGAGCAATGAAGACTGCAAAGAGCAAGGGCTTTCTTCCAGGTAGATTAAACGCTGGATTAGGCATAGGAAGTGGACGAGAAAGGAAAATAGATCAAATGTTTAAGGGGGGATTTTAAAATAATTTCAACAATTATAAGATAATTTGGGTTTTATGCTTCAATGTTTGTTTGTTTTTTTATTTACAATTGAGAAATTATTTACCGTCACATAGGGATTGTGGAAGGAAAGAGTAGTAAAAATAATCATGTCACGTGTGAGGAAATACTTTAAAAGAAAAAGTGGAATCTGACGTTGAATGTCTTTATCGAAGATGAAACATAGAAATAAACTCCTTTCATTTCATCAAAATTTGATCCAACACCAATGACACCTAAACTAATTAGTGCTGGCGAGATTGTAAACAGGTCGGAGATCACACACACATTTTTGTAAGGATTGTACAAAATTGAGATCATTACTAGGAGAATATTGATTTACAACTAGAACCACTGTATTATATTACCCTGATAGAGTGATACAAAAGCTGACTTGCTGCAGATCTTTTTATTGGTGGCATAAAAATTTTGAACTCAATCTGGACTCAGTCCACTGCCACTAATACCCATTTCCTTTCCTTTCCTTTCCTTTCCTTTCCTTTCCTTTCCTTTCCATTTTCTGGGTACAGATGCTGAAAACCGATGAAACATCCTGATGTTGTAGGTTGTTATTAAAATGTACAGCTTCTTCAAATGACTGCAATACTTTAGGTTACTATTAAATGCCAAGGTACTTTCATTTATTATAGATGTCACTTCCATCTCAAAAACATCTATTTGTGTTACATATTCAGTTGTTGTAGAAACACAGTATCTATTTTGTGACTTATTTTGTAACAGTATATATGTCATAGTACTCTATTTCATCCTCTTTTGTTCCTGAGGATCTCCACAGTACCTGACTCAAAGAGTGAAGTGCATTTCCTGTAACGACAGTTACGGGAGTCCTCTTCATCTGTGTCATACAGTCGTTCTCTCTCCAGCCGGTTGTCAAACAGTTGCTGCAGTGGCTCTCTATCCGCCCAGCGAGATATCACCTTCCCGTCCACAAAAGCAGAAAACATGGACGTCTCCAGGAACCGAGACAAGAAGTGCAAGTGGGTTGCAGGTTGGACTGAGAGGAAAGAACCCTGAAACATTGAAACAGCACAAAACATGGACAGAGATATCATATTTTTGCCACAATCAAATGCACAGAGAAACAGTCTCAACATATGTTCAAATAATTTGCATAAATACAGTACTTTTATTAGATCAATCAATCATTTTGCACTGACATTTACTGAATTACCTTATCAAAGCTGAACGACGCCTCTCGGTTACTCAACCAGGAATCCAAATCAACTGCGCTGTGGATGACAAAATCCTCGTACCTGCCAAACATGGCAGCAAACCGTCCTGCAAACACCTCCCTCAGCTGAATGTTGAGCTTCGCAGCCTTCAGCTCTTCCTCCTCCTCCTCAAACACGTGTCCCAGCGTCTTCCCTTCATCTGACATTTTTCCTCCTCCACACCTCCGTGCCAGAGCCTGCAGCCTCTCCAGCACCGCCAGCTCCTCGCCGCCGAGGTTCCCGTTCCTTCTGTCCTCCATCAGATCCTCCAGCACCAGACTGCTCAGGCGTGGAGATGTGGTGGCGGTGGTGGTGGTGGTGGTGGTGTTAGGCTTAATAATCGTGCCACCCTGAGGAGGGAGCCCAAAACGCAGCAGTACCTCACTCAGCTCCTGGATTAACTCGATCTGGTCTGGAAACAAGGGAAGGTCCTCTGGAGCCTCGACAGAGTGTTTGTCAATGTCCACAAAGCACAGGTTGGCCTGTGTGGGGACAAAAGAAGAGAGATAATCATAACAGACACAACAATCACAATGTACAGACTCTTCTGGCTGAGCTTTAACATCCAATTAAGATCAGAGACGATAAACCCTCAGAGGGTATTAGCATGCGAAGGATTATGCTGCTATCAATGCAACAAGGGAAATATTAGGATTTCACACAGGCAAACCAATTAGAAAAAACAAAAAAAACTGTGCCCACGAAGCTGCTGAGCAAAGAGTTCGATACTGTGTGAGAACGATAGGAACTGATTTAAAAATACTGCTTCTGTAAGCAGCAGTGGAGCACGGTGGTGTCAGCAGCAACGTGACCTTCAACAGCGACCTCAGGGAGGCAGTTAACAGCCTCGGGGGATGATGTACTGGAGAGTGGACATTTGCAGACATCCTCTTACTCTCTGCAGCTTCTTCCTACTTAAAGTATTTAGTTCTTTTCATCATCTCTTTCATTTAAATATCAGGAGGAGATCATGTTTTGATGTTTTGAGGACCATTTTTGAGTCAAAATGTGGCCATATCGACGTCAAGAAGAAAAAAAAACATTGCAACCAAATCAATGTATGATTAAAATATCTTCCTAGCAAATTACCACTCATACATTAAACTGTGCAACTCAAGAAATGACTGGTAATCCCCAATTCTCATTAATTATTCAGCCCATTATTCAGGATCTCTCAGTCTGCTCTGCATTTTTGCTTTCATCCCCCACTCCCAAGCCGTCTTTCAGCTGCCTCCTTACTGTGGCAGAGCGACTTCAAAGAGTGAGAAATTCATGCAGCATAAAGTGATCTTGTGTGCAGGATTAGATTTGTGAAAGGGAAATGTATCGTCTCAGTTTGACAGGCCGGTGGCAAAGAGCAAATTGTCGCGCATGCAGCACAGAGAGGATCAGTAAATGGCTGGAAGAACATCCCAGTTTAGCAAAACATTTTTAGATCCTTTTGTGTCAATGTTTATAAAAATCCTGATGACAGAAATTTAAACATATGATCCTTGTTTAGGTACCTCGTGTGGAAGGTGGAGGGAGGATCGCTGAGCTCCGTCCCTGCGCTGGATACCCATCATGAACGGCACAGGGGCATCCAGGAGGTGATTTAGCGGTGCAGAAACAATGGGCAGGTAGATGTGTTGCCACTGGAATGGGAATAACAAAGTGGTGACGCCCTCTGCCACTGTCATCAAACGCTGGTAGTCTGAGGAGATGAGTCAGATGAGAGAGAGAGAGAGAGAGATGTGAGATTAGCACGAATGAATCACCTTAAAGTATCAAGAAATGAAGTACATTCCTGTTAATGCTACTTTAATGAAGCTGTTTACATGAGCTGCTTATACAACTATTAAACTCAGATTCCTGTTGACATGCAGCAGAGCGCTGCCCGTTTAATGACTGAGGATGTTCCACACTCATTAAGTTTCAATGTCAGTCTCTCTGCAGTATTTACCCTCAAACCTTTCTGTCAGGTTAGTGCTGCAGGTTACACATGGGATAACTACAGTGAAAACAAAAAAAAATTGCATATTTGTTTATATATTATGTTATATATTTTATTTATATATTAAAGTTTTGTCCATTTTTTCACCATGTATTGTACTTGTCTTGTCTATTTCTATTGATTCTACATTTTGGTGTTATATTTATGTCATGTCATCATACCTTAAAGAACTCATAGTACCTTACTACCCCACTACAACACTGCAGGGTTCCTTGTGGTTCCTACAGTCTCCAAAAGAGCCAGAGCTTTGAGCTATCAAGCTCCTTTTATGTGGAACAAGCTCCCATTTTGGGTTCAGGAGGCAGACACGGTCAACACTTTTATGCATAAGTAGACTTATGCACAAAACAAAACATTCTGTAAAAACACTGAAAAGAGTGTCTTAAAATCGAGTTTATATAATAAACATTATAACATCTATCTTATTTTACCCTGGTGTACATTAAATGTTAGCAACATGAGAGCATTTCTTATTTTTATTGTGCTGACCTTGTGAGCAAAGTAGGACTTGCGTCTCCAGAAGTGCACAGGTAAGTAGTTGCACCATATTGTCCACACCCAGCAGGGAGAACGCCTCTCCAAGAGGATACTCCCCCAGTGGCAGCTCACCCGGCCCAGGCCGCTGGCACACGATGGGTCCCTGTACACCGTGGAACCTCAACGACCTGCCAGGAGGAGGCAGGGGGACCTCGTACAGGATATTATGGATGTAGCTCTCTAGAGGGAGGGGTGGGGGTGTGTGTGACGTCACAGCCTGATGCAGCTGGGACAGAAACTGTCGCGCAGCTTGAAGAAAGGGGAGTGGAGTGAAGAGGCAGAGGGCTTTGGACACATACAGAGTGTCTCGTGCCGGATCAAAAGAACCTGCACAGCCGAGGCAGCCAGACAACCCGGCCAAAGACTCGGCATCTGACTCATCCAGGCTGCTCACAAGCGAGTCCATGCTGGAGGTGGAGGGCGAGGAGGCAGACGAAGATGAGGATGAGGGAGAGGAGGCAGAGGAAGCTGAGTGGTGCTCAACGTGGTGCATCTGGTAGAGAGTTTGCATGGCAGTGATGATCTGAGCACTGGTAACCTCCTCGTAGAAGGTGTGGACGAAGCCATAGGAACGTGTGCCGTCGTCAAAAGACATTGTGAATGAGTGAAACTGAGGATCAAGCCGGTCAGCCTGAGTGCGGAAGGAAAGACCCCTCGGCATACAGAGCTGAGGAGAAAGTGTGAAGAATAAAGAGGAGGAAACATAAAGGAGGGTTTAAAATTAAGTAACAATAAACCACAGTAAGCTTTCACAGTAGTTTCAATAGCTGATATAAAAAACAGTGAACTTTCTAAACTATATTCTTGTTTTCTGAATTTAGACTAAAGCATATCTGGGACAATGGGGAGGAAAATAAAGGAGGCTGAACAAAGAAGAAATATGTGATAAAAATGAAGCTTGTATCCAGCAAAAAAGCTAAACAAGAAAATAGAGCAAATCCTGGTTCCTGTAAAATTTATTCAAAGCTAAATTTTAGCGATCTTCTTAGAGTTAAAGGAAATATTTTAGCAGAGAAAATGGAAATAACTGATAAACATGGAAGAACGTACAATAATATCCCAGGAAAAGTTTTTGTGCTGCTGACACATATAGATGTTTCCAGGACTACTAATTTAAATAATCAGAAATAAATAACTGTGGTGTCTATTTTGATGCGCGAAAAGTCAGTTATGACATCAAAATGAATCATATCTGACTGCTAATGATCCTCAAGAGAATAATTCATTTTCACCCTGACCTACTTTTTTTTAACACAGAGAAATAATTAGACAAAAGAAAGAACACTGTATACTCTATGAGAGGCTGCAGACAAGGGAAGATAAATGGCTCCTACCACACCTTTTTCCCCAGTTGTTTTTGTTATCATGTTCCTCTTTTGTAACAATTCCCGTACAAAGCATTTACACTACAAACAAGGCACATGTTGTCCTTCCTTATCATTCCCATTGTTGTGAGAGAAAATGAGCGACACTGAAGAAGAGGACTTCTCACCATGTTGACAGCATCTTTATTGAAGGGGTTCCTGTCTGTGCTTTCAGGGTAGTGCACCAGAACCTTTGATTTGAAGGACCGTCGAATAGGGCTCTGCTCAAAAGCCTCACCTGAAAGACATAAATACAGCATTATCGCATTAGTACAGAGTGATCTTTAACATTCATACGAGCTGAGATAGAATTAATTAAAAAGATGAAAAGGACAGAGCAGAGGATGCCAAACAAAACAACAGTAGCTTTGATTTGTGAAAAAGCTCAGAGAGGACGACCTTGTCTGATACAGGCTGAACAAAAAAAAAAAAAGTTCATCTGTTGTCGACAGCTAGAGCCATTCTGCAGCAAAGAAGGAAAAACCTTTCCAAGGGTTATGTAACTCAACTCATTACCATAGAGATAGACTGAGAAAGCAGTACAACACCCTTCATCCCTGACACTCTGCACCAGGAAACTCTTTACTCTTGTAGGGAGTGTGCACAGGATGAAAATACGCTACCACTCTGGGTAAAAGATGAAAGATCTCTATAAAACTAGCTACATGTATATAAAACGATTGAATTTGCAGCGCCTGCAAGAAAACATTCCCAATACATTCCCAATGCTCAGATTTGATGCATTGCCATGTCCGGCTCAAGTTTCCCACTCTCTTCAGTCTCTTTACCTTGTGTCAGCTTCTAGCTCTGGTTACAGTCTGTGTGAGATAGAAACAAAGTGTGTGTGTGTGTGTGTGTGTGTGTGTGTGTGTGTGTGTGTGTGTGTGTGTGTGTGTGTGTGTGATCCAGTGTGTGTAATGGTTGTGAATGAGATACTTTCATTATTCATCCACTTTCTGGTGGGGATGCCCTTGAACAGTCCTCTTCACCGTATTCCCCATTTCACTACTCCACCATGAATTCTCAGACTTCATGATCAGTCTTCTCTCAGCTGCCAGCTTTGATGCACTCATTCAGTATTCGGGAACATCCACTTTACTTGCCCACGAGATGACGCACAGCACCACGAGAGAGGAAACTGCACAGTAGGCAACGTGAGGAGGGGGAACGGCTTGAAGTTAAACTGAGTCAGACTGGTAGGTGGGAGACGGATGCTAATGGATTACAGTGACAACAGGGAGAGTAAATGTTCTTTGCCACGGATACAAATTGGTATCTGCGCTGAGAGGCAGAATAAAGCCTCGCTTAGAAGAACACCTAGTTGCCATGGTTGCAATTTCCACCGAAGGCCTCAAAGATAGCCATCAAGACAAAGCTCGTCAGCGGTTACGTCACAATGAGTTTTATCAGCTGACCTGATTAAAACCCACATGCCTCCTGACACTAGTTCCCACCACTCTCTTCTCTTTCTGTGAGTGAGAGGGAGGTTTGTTTTAGGGTTTGAATGAGAGTTTAAATGCCTGTTTGAATTAGGCTGTAATTAGCATGTTTCCTCCGCTTACCACATTAACATACACACAGTAGAAACTATGTGTGAACTGCAGAATACTTAACATAATCAAAAAGGGCTGCAACTAATACATACTTTCATTCTTATTTTATATTTTTCTTGAGTGAGTGTTTGTACCATTAAATGTGCCAAAGATGATGTGTTCAAATTGCTTGTTTTGTCCAATGAGCAGTCCGAAAAAAACTCAAATATTTTCAATTTACTGCCACACAAGACAGAGAAAATCAGCAAATCTTCACAACTAATATGTTGTCTGGCATTTCGGATTTCAAAAACTGATTAACAAAACAGTTGCTAAATCATTTTCTATCAAATCAACTAAGAACAAAAACCAAAATTTATATTTAATGTACAGTCCACAGTTTGTACATTAATCACAAAGATGTATGGCCCCCACATCCCTAAAACAGGCCCACTTAATCAGGGATGATTGAACATCCATAAAAGGTAGACAGCTGTCATATTCACCAGCTGAATAACCCCCACCGTCCCATTCATCACAACATTACATGAGCAGATGAGGATAGATATTAAAAAAAGGCGGAGAGATTAAAAATGACAGCAAATGTCAGCTGGCCAGCATTGACTGATGAGGACTTGAACAATCACTCCATCTTTGCATTGCACGTTTGTCCGTCCATTGAAGGTGAGACACAAGGAAAATGACAAATTTTTCGCTTTTCATCTCAGCCAAAGATGCTTAAAATAAAAAGGATAAAAGTGCTGTGCTGAGAGCCTAAAAATACATTTCTGTGTACTAAATGCACTCTTTGCAATTAACTCGCAACCGATCAGTCAGGGTGTTCTCGCCCTCCACTGATGTCATCCCCCTGTGACCGTCACCAGACCCGAACGGGCGCTGAAGCCTTGGCCATTCAGCGTGCCAACAGGCAACGTCACATGAAATTTGATTAGGCTGCAGAAAACACAGTGGCATCTATTGATAAGCCAACAAGAGCAGTTTGTTTTTCTGTAGGCATTCACTAATTACACACAAGAAGAGATACAGTATGACCTCTCACATCCAAACCCTCATAAGGCTGATGTAAAGAATAAACATCTATGTGTTGACTGCAGTTTATAGGATATGTATGTAAAGAGACACAAAGCCCCCCTACTGCTGCAGTGGGTCTAAGATGACCTGCTGTTACATAAGCAGATTGGTGGAGCTCAGATATACTCGCCAGCAGTGCTGTCACACACTGCAGGGAGCCAGCTATCAAAGTCCCCGATGGTTAGTCAGAGCACTGAATAATCTGCAGCAGTCTCATCTTAAATATATTTCATATTATTCAAACGACAAAAACAAGGTAGGATTAAGCATGTCCAGTTACAGCCACATTTCCCCTGAAGATCCACATGAGCTGCTGCAAAGAATACAGAGATAATAGAGGGTGACTCCACAAAACAAATCTGGAAGTGACAGTTCAAGGTGTTGGTATTAAGCACACCTCATTTTTTTTCCTCACACATGGATACATGCAGACGTCACAGAGGGCTCCAGGGTGAATCTGTCCTCACCTTACCAGTGTGTCAACAGCTACAGTGTTGATGAAAGCCACACCACCTGATATCTCTGTTTCTATCCACCACAAATAAACCATCACTGCAGCTGACCCCTACATCCACAGCATTCCTTCAGGCTTTAGGTGATAAAGGACAGAGAGGGTGGTTTGGTAAAGCAAAAAGGTCCATCTCTGTTTGAGATAAGAGCCGCAAAGATTCATCATTGTACACTGTGATCAACCCTGTGTTAATCATGAACCACCGCCTGGGTGCTCCATCTGTGGTCCAGCTTTATTAGGCAGGACAGGATGTTGTCGTACCCCATCTATTTAGCCCTTTCTCCATGTTCCTCATCCAGGTGTAGTAGTGGATGACTTGCAGAAACTAACAAAGCTATATTCTCAGTACGGTGTTAAAAATATCATCAAAAGACAAACAGAACCGCCCAAGCAGAGTTCATACAAAAGCTTAATAATAGAGGATGACACAGGATGTTTGTCATGTTAAATTAAATCAGATTGCTTCACGTTCAGAGGAGAAATGATCATTCTCTTTGTATGTCATGTTTCATACTAAGGAATACGTCTTACATCAGCATTGTGTTTAGGAATACACACATCCTGCTGCCAAAAAAAAATATTTTAATGAAATTATGTTGGAATTTATTTGATAGAAATTAAATAAAATAATGTTATTGTTCATATAACAGCCTACAGAGACAGAAGGGGAGGCAGAGATGTTATTCTGCTCAGGCTGCTGGCAGATTTTTTGTTGTCAACAAGCTTTGAAAGGAAAAAATGTGGCCTCCAATCAAAACATATTTAAATAGATGTCACCCCAACACACACACACACACACACAAACAGACAGAGAGAGAGACCTACATGAAACAATAAATGCTTTGATATAATATTTTGGTTATGTTTATATAATGTACCTGCTCCATCGTCCGGTTCCAGGCCTGTCTCCGTGTCCACTCCACACACAACAAAATAGTGGGCGAAACGGCAAGAAGCCGATCCTGTGGCCGCTGCAGACCCGCTCATCCTCGACGCGTTTATGGTGTGAGAGCTCCGTGTGACTTCTACTTAACGTGGAGGGTTCATAGCTGATGAGGATGATCCGAAATGTTTTGGCCCCCTCTCTTTGATCCGTGCAGTGGGCTGTGTCCCGCTCGCCTGACTGGATCTACTAATCGAGGACTGGATGATCCACCGATGGTCATCTCGTTTGTTCAGAGGGGGGAGGAGGCTGTGAAGCCTGGGAGAGAGAGAGAGAGGGAGGAAGAGAGGGAGGAGACAAAGACTTCATCATCATCGTCAGTCTTTTAAAGGTTGTTGTCCAAATTCACATAGCATGACACATAAATAAAAATGTCAGAGTACAGTTTAAACATATTTCAAGTATAATAAGGAATGCATGTTTACCTTCATCAACATCAAATAACAATCTTAATATAGTTAATATTATTAAGACACATAATGAATGATACAATCATATTTCATGCAGCTTCTGTATATATTTGTATCTTTTGTATGTGTGTAAACAAATACAATTCAAAGAGTTGTGCATATTGTTTTGAAAGGAAGTAAAAACCACTAAAATTCAGATTAATATTAATTATATAAACTATGAAGAGTCAAATTACTGTATGCCATCTACATTTACACTGTTTACATTGTTTTGTCTTTTATTGCTATTAAAATACCATTGCTATATTTACACTGTTAATATCTTTTTAAATTTGCTGTACTTCTAAAACTAAAAATAAAGATGACTTGACTTGAAGAAGAAAAAAAGCACTAAAAAATAAGAATTTGCTGATTAATAATTATATATATATATAGATATGATATATATAAGATATATATAGATATAGAGTATATAGCTTATATATATAAATTGGGCAAGCTGAGGTTGGAGACTATAATCAAAGCTGTATATCCTGATGGAGACATGATAAAGCTCAGATAACAGAGCTCAGCAGTGTGTAGACACATGCTGCAGCTGTGTTGTAGTTGATAAGACTTGTTGCAAAGCAACTTTGCTTGTGACATACAAAGTCAAAGAGCCAACCAAGGCAACTACAAAGGTGACACTTTCCAGTGTACTGGCTTGTAGTCACCACTGAGGGTCAGCAGTTAGTAACTCTTCATGTCAGTGAGACAAATCTGAAACATCTGAACTTGAATTTATAACTTTTTGACAGTAAATATAAAGTAATTAAAAACATGTCAGCTGATTTTTAAAAGGCTATCAATCATAATGTCAACATTGTTTGTTATTAAAATCGTGAATATTTCTTGTCACAGAGAGCAAAAATCCAAAATTGACTTTTCTACAACTTTGATAATAGAAACACTTACATTTAAAATGATATGTTCTCTGACATAGTGAAGATATGAAACAAACAAAGTGTTACTACACTGATGACTGTGTTTGAGGTAGAGCAGATGATCAGTGTTTCTCCACTTGTCCTTGAGCAAGTTACTGAACCACAAATTGCTCCTGAAGGCTGTGCAGTCGTTGTGTGAATGTGTATGAATGGTTAGCTCATAAAACTGATGAGCAGTTGGCACCTTGCATGGCAGCCAGTGCCATCAGTGTATAAATGGGTGAACGAGATATGTAGTTTGAAAGCACCTTGAGTGGAAAGATAGGAGGATGAAGATGAAGAAGCACTGCACACCAGCTAAACCCTCCCTAAACAGTGTTGTTACTCCCTGTGTGGATCATTGAGTTATTAGGACAGTCTGTTAAATAAAAGAAGAATAAAGAAAGTCATCTGTTGTTGTTGCCTTGATGTACACGTGAGATGGTTGTGGACTTCAGGAAGAACTGCCTGCCCCCATCACCCTGTGTAACTCCACAATTGACACTGTGGAATTTTGAGCTTCCTGGAAACCATCATCTTCCAGGACCTCAAGTAGGAACTCAACATCAGCTTCATCGTGACAAAAGAACAAAAGAGGATGTACTTCCTGCGGCAGCTGAAGAAATTCAACCTGCCAAAGATAATGATAGTGCACTCAGAGTCCATTCTCACCTCCTCCATCACCATCTGGTACGCTGCTGCCACCGCCAAGGACAAGTGCAGACTGCAGCGTGTCATTCGGTCTGCTGAGAAGATGATTGGCTGAAACCTGCCATTGCTTCAGGATCAGTGCTCCTCCAGGACTCTGAGGCATGAAGGAAAGATTGAGGCTGACCTATCCCACCTTGGTCACAAACTGTTTGAGTCACTCCCCTCTGGCAGGAGGCTGCAGTCGATCAGAACCAAAACCTCACACCACACAAACGGTTTCTTCCCACATAAAGCCGCTGGCCTCATCAACAAGGCCTGGGGCCCCCTCTGACTCTCACCCTCTTACCCTCTCATCGCAGACGTACACATCACACAGACATATGATACTATACATTACATTAACACACAGTTTTATTTAACATATTTAGACTACTTAATTTGATAAATATTGGCACATTTAAAATATTCTGCATACTGCTATAAACATTTGCACATTACCTGGCAAATACTTGCACATTCCTGCACAAACTGTACGGCTCGTTTAATTTTAAAACATACAATACATACATTTATGTTGTTTATATTTTTTAATACTTAATATTTCCTTCTAGTCTTTACTTAACATTGGTGCATAACGCTTGTTATGCATCAAAAACACCAAGACAAAATCCTTGTATGTGAAAACCTACTTGGCAATAAACCTGAATCGGAAATATAAGTTGGGAGATGTAGACTAACTGCCCTTGTGTCCTCAAAACTAATTATAGTTTGTCTGCTACAATGAGTATTAATAGCTGCTACCGCTGTTATCACAAACAGAAAAAGCAGCATTGAGAATGAGATGAATTTTAAATTGCTTGAGAGCTATGGGAGAGACCTGAAAAAAACCTCTACAGTAACCTGATAGAGATACAAATGTGGATTGTTTCTGTCCTACCTGGTTAGGAACCCTCTGATTCTTACTGTTTTTAAGATGTTATATGCAGTCAGACCAACTGCAGGGCCCATCGACTACAACAGCAGAGCTTGTGACAAATTCAGTGAATGTTTCTGGATACATAGACTTGAGAAAAACAGAGAAAAAAGGATGTGGATATCCATCATAGGTCATACAGGATATTTATTGAATCATTCAAACACACATAACAAACATATTTCTCATTTTATAGGCAAATGCATTAAATAAATATTATAATCTAAGTCACAAGTAAATCAGCCTCCTGCTGTATCTTTTCTGGTAAACCATATTGCCTGAGAGATATTTAGGATTTAGGTTCAATGAAGTCCAATCATAAAAAAATGTGCAGCATTTCTTTACACCTGGACTGGCTCATGCCATAAAATCGATAAAAAATCATATCCTGACACAATCGTCACATTTTCCATGCAAATAGAGGTACGCACCTACACCCAAACTTCTTCCTGTAAATATCATCAAGTCAGCAGATGGTTCACAGCTCCAGTCCTCAAGCTAGACAACACGTGGACCTGTGACCTACAGCCTGTTTTATTACAGTTTAACATTCAATCACTGTTGTAATTAAATAACAACAGCATACATAAAAATGTATTATCATTGCTATTATTAGTATTACAGACTGGTCAAACCCTCATTTATTTTCAAGCTGCATATTAACATGATATCTGTGGTAGTTCTCCTGCTGCTACTTCCTCCAGCACCTCCCTGGAGGATCTGCAAGTGTTTCTAAGAAGAAAGTTGCAACCCAACCAGTTTGTCCTGGATCATTCCAGACGGTGCACTTTTGAAATCATAGTGTATCTAGGTTACATTGTTACGTGTCCAAACCACCTCAGCTGGCTCCGTTTTAATGCGGGGGGAGGCAGTGTTTCAATGACAGGTCTTCTTAACACATTAATCTTCTCACATTGTCACAGAATGTGTGGCCACCCATCCTGCAGGTTAACCTCACTTGCTGATTCTCAAATTTAATACACGGATAAAAGATCCTGAATTCATGATCTTTAGATCCAACATGTCGCTCCATTAGCGAGAACTGGAGCTGTAGCACTTCCATTCATTTGTGTCTCCAAGGCATGCTAAGGTGCACCGCAAAAAAACAACAACTCTTCAGCTCTCCATCTTTGAAACACAGACGGGTCGGGTCATGCTGCACAGGTCATTGCGACACATTCTCTAGAAAACATTTGGCAGTGGGTTCGGGTTCAGAAATTTCACCTGGAATACACCTTCAGAGAAAGTAGGTGAAGTTCTCAGAAGGAAGGGCACTGTGGATCTTTGAAGGAATATAGTCTCTGGCAAAACTCTTGCTGGCAGGAAAAAAAACAGAGGTGGTCTCTAGTGAATGAATGGCTTCTTCCTGCTCACTCATTGCTCATCAATTAATTGTATGAGAAACCGGAAATCAGGGAAGTGGCTGGTGAAGTGGAAAAAATCATTTACTTTAGTTGATGTGTGGCAATAATATTGATCTAACTAACACAGCAGGTCTAGAGAGTGAAAGAGGAAGCTGAGTATCAACAGGAGGCTACGCAGCCTGCTCTTCTGTAAGGTTAATGTCAACAGATTTATAATTTATATGGTGGGGTGAGAGGTTGATGGTTTTGGCAAAGTGTATGAAAGCTAAAGCTGTGCGTGGATCAAGAGTGCAAGAGAGGGAGGCCTATGTCAAGATACGAGCCACCTGGGACTGAATCTCTCCATCAGGGTGTGAGAGCAGCTGGACCAGTCTGCTGTGGAGCTGAGAAGATTCATCTAACATGACCCGGAAGAGACAATCCTGCGTCCGCCTCAGTTCATCAGCCACCTGGGCAGAGGGCCTCCAGGCCTTTAAGTTCCCTGCAAACGTCAGCAGTCGCAGAAGTACTGGAGAGGCTGTTCGTGCGTCAAACAGGAGCACAACAGAAGCTGGTGCCTACAGCGAAAAAAACAAAAAAGAAAACCTCTTAACACAGAGCCACGAGTTGTCTGACTTACATGAGGATGAACAGATAAAAACTGTATTTTCATCCCTTTATTCTTACCTGAGCTTGAACAATATCATCCATCATATCTGGATTAGAAGACAGATTCACAAGGACTTTCAAAGTTTGAACCTGAAATAAAAAAATCATTCATACCGCATCAACAAGAACTACAACTTTTCACATGTACGATACATTATAATCATAATATAACAGCTTTTGGAAAGACCTTTTATAATTTTCAACAAGCAGGTGTAACCTGGAAAGATACAAACCTGTAATGCTTCATTGCTCACAACGAGTAGAGAGAGTAAAAGTGTAATCGATTCCTTCAGCAAGTGTTGATGTTTATCTGTGACCGAAAGGTTTGTCAGCAACCTGAGAGCTCCCAGCTGAAGGTCTGAATTCACTGGTGACATCTCAATCAGCTCCAGCACTTGTGGCACATAAACCTGTGCAGACAAGGTGAATGTTTACAAGAAAAAGAAAAGAAAGATCTGGTACTCAGCAACAGATTGTGTGTTGTACATTATTCTGCAACGTACCTTGATTTGTTCCTGGTTTGGGATGTTCATACAAAGATTATTTAAAGCATTCAGAGTCTGCACTCTAACCTCCGCGGCAGGATCGGAGAGGAAACCAGCAATGATATGAATCCCTTCAAATTCACGTATTAGATTCTGGAAGAAGAAAAGAAAAAGAAAAATAGATTAAATGTCTGAAAAGAGATCTATATCACAAGTTATATACAGAACTTTGAGTGCGATCACAGACAAAATACAACAGCCACTTAGATTTATAGATCTTACAACATTACAGTGAAGCACCCGGTACTAATCTGACTTAAAGGGTTTAGAGAGAGTATCTGTTTATCTGTACCTGATTCACAGTGAAGGCAGCAGCATTTCCTAATGTAAGCAGGATACGACATCTGTCAGATGAATTATTGCTGGTCTGCAGGCATGACAGCAGCATTTTCAAGTGCTGTGGCTCCAGGTTGCTGGGGGACTGATGGATGATGTCAGCTACGGAGCCAAAGAGACCAACATTCAATGGAGGGGGCTGACTACCATGCAGCCCTGCTTTATGCTTACAAACACAACAATTTGAGAAATGATCTTAAGATGTCCTCATGGGTTTAGATGTTGCTCGGTGTTTCTTACCTGATGCAACATCAGGTCGTGGACAGACAACATCCAGTCCCGACACTTTGGCCAGCAGGCTGCCCCGCTGTAGGGTAACTTCACCGGGCTGGCTGCTCCTGACACCAGGGCTTTCACTGGTGGTGACACTTTTCTTACCCCTCTTGAAGCTCCCCCCGCTTATAAGTTTGTAGATCCCGTAAGAGGCTCCGGCTCCGGCAACTATTCCAAGCAACGCCTTCATGTTGCCGAGCCTGGGAGCGACGCTGCCATCACCCATGCTGCTGCTGCTGTGCCTCCAGCTAAGCTAAGCTAACGCTAAGCTACAGATGAGTCAGATCTGTTGACTCACCGGCTCACTAACCCGGCTCTTCAGTTAGCTAGCACTGGCGACAACCCATGGAAACCTCCACACAGAGGCATTGTCCTGAAAACCGGAGAAGTTTGCTGACAAGCCACAGTTGTCAACAATGTTGTGCTCCGTTGTTGCTCCGCACAGCCCTCTGTTGCCAGATTGGACACAGACAACACGTAGCCCAATCACATCCCAGAACCCGCCCAGAACCCGCAAGACTAGGTTGATGTTCATTTAATCTTGACTTTATGAATTTATATATATATTTATATAAAACACGAGCTAGGTGAAAAATAAGCGGTCCTATCTCCTCCTTCTGTTTTACTTAATTCAACAGGCAAACTAAGCGTATTTTAGATAGCGTTACATTAAAGTCTTTATTCTATGACACAATATAACTACTACTACTAATACTAGTAGTACAACTATTACTACCACTAATATTACTTCCACTACTATTACTACTATCAGTATTTAGCTGTCAATCACATTTTAATCAGTTATGTCAAACGGAAAACCACCCAATCTGGCAACACCGTGGGCAGCTCAGAGTGGCCGACCAAATCTTTCACTGCGTGATGAAGCGTAGCGTTTCTACCCATAACCATAGCCGTCAGTATATATTTGGAATATAATATAACACTGTTAATGTATTCAATTTGTTAACTCATAAGGTATCTACGGGGTATCGCTGAGTTTATCACCACGTTACATTTACTTTTTTGCCGCAGCGCATTTGTTGTCCAACACTTGTTTTACTTACTTCGTTTCCTAGCAACGCTGAGTTTCCAAAAGGAGATGGAGTAAAATCTGACAGCAGTAGCTACTCTGCTACAGTATACTGCACAGTACAGTATTAGTACAGTATACTGTATACTGCAGTGTTTGTGCAGTATGATATTCATATCTCGATAATTATTCTACTTTGCACAATGTCTCGGAGACAAGCTATGGCTGTAGCAAACACAAAGTCTGCTCTGGAGGAGGGCGAACTTCAACACTGTCTCCCACAAATATACAAGGTAAGTTATATGTTGTAGTTAAGCTGGCTACATGAGCTCAGGTCAGTTCTCAAGTTATTTGATTTATATTTTTAATGAACTCATCTTGTTTCATGTTCTTTGACAACAGGCCTTACTGACAGCTTCATGTCTGTCATGTCCCAGTGACCCGATACAGTTTCTGAAAAACACCCTGACAGCCTTCCAGGGACATGATAATCTTCAGGATGTGGACTGGTAGGTAGACCTCCTTTCTTGTGACTCACTGAGATGGACACTTGGTGGCTCACTTTCTCAAGTTTTCTTTTACTGCTGGGAGTGAAAGTCATGCTGGACTACCAAATGCATGAGTAGTATTTCTCTCACATTGTGCATTTACTCACAATAACAGATTGCTCCTGTCAGTACATATTATCAAGTACTATATGTGGATGTATGGTACATATATTTTCTGTTATATTATTCATCTTTACCATTATACTTAGTGACTCTCAAAGGTAATGATCCTGTCCTGAGTACTTAACACCACTTACAATTACAGGGATAGTACATTTAGACCTACTACTATTACAAT
This sequence comes from Larimichthys crocea, assembly GCF_000972845.2. Taxonomy (NCBI): domain Eukaryota; kingdom Metazoa; phylum Chordata; class Actinopteri; family Sciaenidae; genus Larimichthys; species Larimichthys crocea. The sequence continues at coordinate 20,449,285 of NC_040031.1, read as the reverse complement.
AATTATTTTAGTTACTCACCATAATAATCATGGTAAAATGTTCAAAAGATACAGATTTGCCCCGATGATCTGTTTTAATGTTTAACTTTATTCTTTTGAGGCACATGTTTGTTGCTGATGTCGAACATCGGGCTGTGGCATCATCTCTGGCACGTAGGACTGTGTGCCCTGTCTCTATGGACCAAGATGACGACATGGTACAGTATGCTTTAGTAGTGCACATACTATTAAAAGATTTCACTAGATTTGTCAAATGAAATTGATTCTAGTGCTTTTATCATAATTGCTGTTCTGTTCTCCCTTCTAGGTGTCCTTTTCGCTGTTCGAGAAGGCCTACTCCTGTTACAGGAAAAATTTAGCAAGCTCTTGCCTCAGGTAGGCCTGTATTATTATTCCAGTCATGATCAACACATGATGGTTTGAACTGAACAAGAATGTCTGAAGGGAAAAGAAGAGGTGGGGTAGTTATTGTTTTGGCTTGTTTGACAAAAAGATTTAAAGACAGTGTCTTAACTAGCCTACATCCTTCTGAGAAATATCAAATCAGCTTTTCACTGTTCAAATATTGGCCTTGACTATATTTGCCATTTGTGACTGAAAATATAGAGAAACCTAAAAACACTGAAATTGTTGATTGGTGTGTGACACAATCAAGACAAGAGATTTAAAATATTCAATGACTTTACTAGTTAGAGCAGATGCATGTAGAACTGCAGAAACTTGAGTGTCTTCCCAGCTGAAGATGACAACAGATCCTGTTAAAAACAAAAGATTTCAAACTTCAGTTTATTTGTGAGAATTAAGTACTTTTTAGATTTCAAACTTCAGTTTATTTGTGAGAATTAAGTACTTTTTTTTCTTCTTTAAAAAAAAAAAAAAAAAACACTGAAATTGTTGATCGGTGTGTGACACAATCAAGACAAGAGATTTAAAATATTCAATGACTT